>NW_019101201.1:0-13582 GCF_001856785.1 Myzus persicae | reverse complement strand
AGTGTGGTTTTTCTAGCCAGGTCCGCATGTTTGTAAATGCTTCATCTAGTTTAATATTTTTGTGTTTGTTTTGTTTAAATAAAGTGATTTAATAGTGTGAAAATTATTAACAATTATTTTGTGTACCATCGAGAGATAGGTATACGACAAGTCACATGGAAGATTGATTCATCCAAATAGTGGAATATTTAAGATGTTGATTATAATTGAGGATAGTTTTCAAAAATATGCAACATGCCCTGATGTAATTGTACTGGTGACAACTGATATATGTTCCAACATTCAATATAAGTTTCCTTGTACAGAACATCAAGAACAAATGACCAGCATCATCATCAGCTATTATTTGTCCATGAGAATCAAGCAATATACTAAAATGATAAGTTTAAATTCAACTAAACATAATAAGACAAAAAAAAAAATAGCTAAGCTGACAAAAACTTAATAAGTACTTACTAGTTTTAAAAAATAGTTATGATTGTTAAACATATACTTAATAAATATCTTTCCTTTACTTTGGACATTTGATTATACATTTTTTCTTCATATTTTTGAATGTCAAATCCAAGTTCTGAATTAGTAATTACAAATTAATATATAGTTAATTAGTTTATAAATACTAAAAATAGTATTAAAGTAAGATCATATTATTTTAATATATAAATATACATCGATTACTCATGTTGAAAATATAAATGAAAATAAAATAACTTCGCACTTAAACATAACACTAGTAGATGGCGCAACGTGTATATCTGGGGTCCCGAGTGTGACACAAGATTTAAGATTGTAAAAAAGTAAAAAAAATGAGATTCACTGTACTGCCTTTCTTATCACAATTCGACAGGCAACCAAACTATCTTAAATCGTGGTGTGACACTAATTTTCCACTGATAACGACTCGTGCCCAGTCCTGTATGTACGTCCGTGATAGATACCTACGAATACATAAATTCTTTAAAAAAAACTTATTTTGGTTAATTGTATGAAAACAAATTTAACAGACATTTACTATTGGTACATACATTACTTATAAATTTTATATTATTAATAATACTCCATTATGACTCATATTTATTATATATCATATATCATAATTTATGAGCTAAAGTCATACATATTTTAATATTTATTATGTATGTTAAATGAAATTAAACGGATCCGACGCTGTTTTGACGTGCGTACAAATCAATTAACTCATTCACAGTATGTTCACCAAGTTCTGGGGTTCCTTCTGTATTAATTTTCATGCAGGATTGTAAAGTTTCTTGTCCCATTCGATTTCTTATTTTGTTCATAATCCTATTCATTGTACTGAAAGAGCGCTCCGCAGTGGCCGTTGAAACTGGTACCACATAAAACATTCTGCCAGTTTCTTCAAATTTGCATACGCAATATATTATAGTAAATTTTTTAAATCGTCTTCTATCAAACTATTTGCAACATAATTAAATGAATTCAAATTTCAAGTCTATCCAATCATTGTGATGTGTACCAGCACGTTGTTATTCTTAGTGAAGAGAGCAAGGACGTATTTTGAAAGAATATACGCAAAGGCGTAGATGTGTTTATTATTACAAAAACTACAATGAACTGTATCCTAAATACTTAATTACTCTAGACTTATTACATAGATTTTCTGTATAACAAATGAGGTTCTGCCTGAGTGCGTATAACTCTGCGACTAACTGGGCGGCCGTGACCGAGGAGCCCTCTGTGCAACGACTAGGGTAGGAATTGCTGGATAAGCAGATTCCAGCTCGAGCGTCCGTTCCCGTAGTCACGTACGCCAGTATACATATCATATTACTCTAATAAAACTATGTACTATGCTCCAATATAACAATTGGTTGGTTCAAGACCAGGAAAATATAAACAAATTTTCAATACATCTTCTTCGGTGATTGTAATTAAGGATTCAAATGATTGAAATGAAGCACTTAATTTGATGATTTCCTGTGGTTTTTCATTAAAAGATTGCAAATTGCATTTGTTCTATCATTGTGTCAACAAATTTTTTTAGCTTCTTTTAGACTTTTTATTTTATTTTAATTTTCAATTATTTGTCGTTAACTACAATACTACATGCATATTTCTTTTAATGTATACATGTATGAATTGAATTATTCTCGTCATTTGATGAACACTAATCTGAAATATTTTTTAGATGACCAATCGAAGAAGAAATTAAAACTGGTACTGATGATAGCTGTAGGTTTTCTTTTTGTAAGATTTTGCTTAAATTATTGACTGCGCCTAAAGCCTCTTCAAGGACAACAATGTAATTAAAAAACTTGACAAGGTGATTTCTAGCAGAATACCTCCTGCTAGTGATGCAGGTCTGCTCCATCAGTGTGTATATGCTCACATGCCAAAATAATTGATCTATAACACTTTTTGACTGCATGAATTGATCGATGATTACTGAACCAAAGTGTATCAATAGTTTCCTGTATTTTCAATTTGTTTTAATCTATAGCTTCTTGAGTATCATGAAATATTTTTTCACGTATATTGGATTTCTGAAATAATTTATAAATATCTTTAACTATTTGGAGAGTTCGTTTAATTCAAACATATTTATTTCGAGCAGAAATTAATGCTGATAAATGAGCTCTAAAATAAATATATGGTATTTTTCTATGTGCTATTTCAGATAGTCTTTTTTGTACACCAGTTAAACTACCAGAAAAATTTGCAGCACCATCAAAACCAAGACTTATTAATTTTGAATAATCGAGTTCTCTTTTTTTTAATTCTCGATCAATAGTTTCTGTTATAGTTTCCGCATTTGTGCCAGATAATTCTACAATGCACAAAAATAATTCTCTAATTTTACCACAATCTGTTACAAAACGAATAATTATTGTCATTTCACAAAAATATTTGTCGACTCGTCAGCCATTATTGAAAAATATTTATTTTTTAATTGATTTGAGTCATGAGTTTTGAGAATAGTGGAAATACAATTTAATATTTCAATAGCTGTATTTTTACTCATGTAATTCGACCTATCACTTTGTTTTTCCACCCACTCAAGTAAAGATTGATTTTGTTTTAGCACTACTTTATTTAATAATGGTTCATATTTAGTAATAAGGAGAATATCTTCTTTGGCCAAAAATAAACACTATGCACAAAACTGGAGAAATTAATTCTATTTTGTATTTTGTCTGAGTTATTTGTTGAATCATTTGTGTATGAATTGATTCATGTAAAAAAAATTAGTTCATAGCTAAAGCCAAAATATGCAAAAATATGGCTTTGTATTGACTCTGAAGCTACGTTCAACGTCACATGATGTAGCTAGTTGGCAAATATTTAAATAAAGAAATTTGCCCTGGTGTTAGGTAACAACTGAAATTATCCTCGTCCGATTCACCATTTAATATTTTATTTATTGATTATAGAGTTTTAAATCCTTTAGTTTTTTGTAAAATCAAGGATAATTTGTTCTTAACTTTATCTGCGACTCTTCCGTTACGCTCAAGAAATCGATCCCTATAGTTTATTATAATCTGAAGACTTACATGAAGTGTTACTTTCTTGTTTTGTAGTTTAATTATGACTTGGAATAAAAAGCAAAAATTACTTTTAATATATGCTAAATCATTTTTTAAATTTTTATTACCAAACAATTCTTTAGCTTTTTTTATCGAATCTGATTCGTCATCTAATTCTGAGATCACAGATTTAATGGAATTGAAATCATCTATATAATACGTTACTGCATTCACCCATGTTCTCCATCGTGTCAACACTAGTTTTGGAGGTAAAGGTAAATTTGGAAACATTTCACATAATTTAAGTGTTCGGCTTGGAGCTTTTAAAAATATTTTTTTTTACATGGGCTATCATTTTATCAACTGTAGTGTATTCGGCTCTTATAATCTCGCAAACTATGAATTCCGTGGGCTAAACATGTTAAATGCATCAGATTCGGAAATAGTACAGTTAAAGAGTCAGCTGCCTTCACCATATATGGTGCAGCGTCGGTTACAAACAAAAGAACATTTTCATACTTGACTCCGGATGGCCATAATAATTGCATGGCATTGAATAATGAATAATTTACCAACAGTTTGAAAATTACATTTAAAAAGTTCCTCACTTATTCATAGCCATGGCTCCGAATAACATTCGTCGTGAAGAAGTCCGATTAACATTGCATACAAAACGACCGTCAATATCTGTTGTCTCATCTAGTGAGACCCAGATCGGTCCGTCTTAATAAATAATTATGATAATATTTTTAGATTTATAGCTTCCTTGGTCATCTTAGATTGTGTGATAAAAGTTTTGAATTAAACTAAATTTTGCGATTAATCGATGAAAAACTGTACATGTGCCTGTTATCATTTACTTGATAATAAAACTGTATAATTTGTTATAGATATATTAAATTTATTTGTGATTTGATTTTGATAATTTTTTTTTTATTAAAAAGTGTATATTAAGTGTTTTATGATTAGCATACTTCATTTGAGCTTAGATATTTGAATCAAATTTAATCAAAGGCTCTAGGTAAGTTAATGTATTGGGGCAAAGTGGGGACGTCCCTCTTCATCATCAGGCTTTAATCAGGTTGCTATTGGTAAGTTTTTTGCTTTGCTAACTGAAGTAGTGGATAAATATAAATTAACAGCTTCACAAATCTTCAATGTCGATGAGACTGGGATAACATGTGTTCCAAAAAAAGTAAAGTAATTGCATGCCGTGGTCGTCGCCAAGTAGGAGCAATAACATCTGCTGAAAGGGGTCAGACAGTAACAGCTGAAATTTGCATTTGTGCTGATGGGTCATATATGCCTCAAATGCTTATTTTTACTCGCGTTAGAAGCAAACCAGAGCTTATAGATGGTGGCCCACCTGGGGCATGGGCTGAAGTTCATCCAAGACGGATTTGTTCCTTAAATGTTTTGATAAATTAATAATTTTTTCCAGAGCATCTAAGACCCATAGGGTCTTACTTTTGCTTGATGGCCATTCTATACATACTAAGTCATTAGAACTTATAGATAAAGCTAGAGATGCTGGTGTTATATTGTTTTGCTTCCCACCTCATTGCACGCACAAACTTCAACCATTGGATGTAACTTTTATGAAACCCCTAAGCTTGTATTACAGTGATGAAGTTAAGAGATGGCTTAGGGAGCACGCTAAAGACCACAGAGTTGTCACTCAGTTTCAAATAGCATCGCTTTTTGGTGAAGCATATTTAAAAGCATCATGTATGACAACAGCTATCAGTGGCTTTAGGGCAACAGGCATTTGGCCAGTAGATGCCAACATATTTCAGGAACGTGACTTCCTTGCTAGTGCTGCTACTGACATTGATTTAAATGTTTCAGTGACAGCAAATCAATCAAATATTTCAAATAGTGTGTCCCCAGTTGAACCAAATGTTTTAATTCCAAGTATACAAACAATAAGTCTGCCCACAGTTCATCCAGAAATTATAAATCCAAGTGTAGAAACAAATGGTAACTCTACTCTTTCTTTAACACAACATGATTCACCAGGATGTTCTCATTGGCCAGCAGGTGCTGAAAAACCAGTTAGAAAAGAATTGTTTGCTTTATCTCCTGAAGAAATTCTACCTATTCCAAAAAGTAATAAAACCACTGCACGTATATCGAAGAGAAGAGGAAAAACAGCGATACTCACTGAATCACCATACAAAAATGAGCTTCTAGCTGCCAACATATGTTCAACACCCAAACCAGTGAAACGTTCTTTGTCAATGGGCCCCAAAAAGAAAACTAAAACATCCAAGAAAAATCTTAATAAAAAAACTAAAAATGATGAAAAGTGTCTGTATTGCAGTGAGTTATACTCAACTTCAGTTGATGGATGGATCCAGTGTCTGTTGTGTAAAAAATGGGCTCACTGTCTTTGTGCTGGGATCGAAGAAACACATTATGAATCAATATTTAACTGTGAACTTTGTTCCTAAAAATATTTTAAGTTTATGTAAAAAAATAAAAAGTTACAATATATGTTTTTATTTTTTATGTTAAGTTACACATTCAAGTTAACTAGGTATTGTTTTTTTTTATAAATAAATTGTTTTGTTTGTCAAATTAATTAAAATATATGGTATTTAAATGATTTTTTTTTATGTCCCCATAAACTGTACTTTTTTTACATTCTTTTAAACTTTGAAGAAAAAAACCCAAATTTTCATAATAAATTCTTAATCAATAACAACAACTTAAGGATTGTGTGAAACAAATTTGAAAGGAAAAAATTGATTTTTAAGAGAATTACAGGCCTTCAGACCTTAACTTCCCCACTTTGCCCCATGTTCCCCTATTTATAAGTTTACCCTTTCAAAAAAAAATATAATTTTTTTGAACGTCGAATTTTATAATGTTTTTGTTGTTCATTAAGCAGACTCTTTTCACTCTAGAAGTTCTAGTTTCTAATATTCTATAACTCGATGATTCAAACTATTTTATAAGATTACAATATATTAAAAAATTTATTATTTTTATTCAATCAGAAACAAAATGAAGTGAATAAGTCAGCCATCGGTTTTAAACTTTTTTGAGAAGAAAAAGTCTGAAAGTGGAACCACCCAAATTAATCAACCCTTATCTATGGGTTATCCAACTGATCCTGAAGCTTCAAGTTCTTCTGAAAAAATTTCTCCCGTTGAAGGAGAACATGAGCTATTATTTGAAAATGATATAGCAATCTATTTAGGAAATCCACCGACAGATACGAAAAGAGTTTTTCAAACCCCGTGGATGCCACCTTTTTCATAAAAATTTCCTGTGATTGATAAACGACGTATTTCTTTCCAACGCCACTGGATTTAAAAATATTCTTGGCTCGCATTTTCAGATGTTGCCAAAGGTGCTCTTTGTAAAGTGTGTGTTTTATTTGGTCGTAATCATGGTGGTCGTGGTGGACAAAAACTACGGTCTTTGGTGGTTATCCCATTTATAAATTGGAAAAAAGCTAAGCAAATATTTCACAGTCATAGTAAGGCAAACTATAATATGTTTTCAGTTGAAAATGCTCAATTGTTTATGACAGGAAAAACTACTGATATTATAACATCTATAAACTCAGAAAATAGGAGAAAATTGATCTCCGTTGTTGAAACCGTAATCTTATGTGGTCGTCAACAAAAAGCTTTAAGGGGTAAAAATGAAACTAGCAGAATAAATTTAACAGAACCCCTCTATAATGATGGACTTTCGGGATTTGCGATTTCGTGCAAGATCGGACGGTATTTTTCTAAAGGAACATATTTTATCCCAAATATCCAACAGTTGATCAATGTTCACGTCACCAACAATACAAAACTAAATTATTGATCTATGTGACAATTTTATTCAAGAAAATGTTGTCAATAGAATAAAAAATTCTGGGTTTTTTTACCATTCTTGCTGATGAAACGCAAGATATTTCAAGGTACGTACATTAACTTTATGCATTCGGTACGTAGACGATTCTTCTGTAGATGGATATATATAGATGTATGATACATAGAAGGGGGGGGGGTTCTATTTTATATAGTAGAAAATGTTTCCAACGTAGTTCAGAAACTTTCGCTGAACTCTTTCAAGCTTGATTGTACAGTGAAAACTATCTAAAGCGGACCCTGAATAAAACGGAAAACTATCCAATACGGAATTTTTCTATGGTCCCGACACGTTCCTATAGTTTTATATAGACGCTCAACCTCAATAAAACGGAACCTACATAACGCGGAAACGCAACGATTTTATAAGTCCCATGCAAGTAAAAACCTTGCATAAACCAGAAAAATGACACGCGCGTGTCAAATCTAAACCAAAGACAAGGTATAAAATATAGATATGTCGATATGCATATGTACAATGTACATCGTTAAATAGTGATAGATAAAGAAGATAAAATTGTTCTATAGGTACATATTCGTACAATATATGTAGGTACATTGTATATACAATACATTATTGCATTATTATTATGTATTATCGCATCTTAAACGATACGAAATTTCTTGTTTGTAACTGTGACACAGTCTTACCCCAACAGTCGTACGAATACTTTTAATTTAAATATTAAAATGCCAAAATATAAGTCTCTTTCATTAACTGAAAAATATCAACTGATCGATATGAGTACAAAAGGACATTCAGTAAAACAATTACAAAATATTTTTAATTGTGGAAAAACTCAGGTTTACGACACTCTAAAAAATCAAAATTAAATTAAAGAAGAATGGTTAAAAGGTAATTTCATATTTTTATTTATTTTAACAATGTTTATATAATGTATTAATGTACACATGTAATATGTATGAGTGTGTACGTAATTTATAAACGTAAATATTAATTATTTTATATTTTTGTAGGAAACGGTAAAATGATAAGAGCAATGAAGCATAATGATAATGAAATTATTAACAACGAAATTTGGCATTGGTTTGTTGCTGCACGAGCTAAAAATATTCCTGTTTTGGGATCAATAATACAAGAAAAGGCCCGTGAAATTACAGTTCGACATGGTAATCATTTATTTAAAGCTTCCAACGGTTGGTTATCTAGTTTTAAAAATAGATAATATCGCGTAATAAATCAAGTTTGTGGTGAGTCGAATGATGTAAATATTGATAGTGGAAATGAGTGGAAATCGAAAATACTATCTGAAAACGTTAAATATTATGATGCATGTATTTATCCGCGTGTTTCTAAATTTTTGCATATTGTTATCAAATCCATCGAGTTTCATTTCAGTCCATGCGTAAAATAACAGATTGCTGATAAGTCAATCGGCTTGATTACCTCCGCTCCAGCAGCTACCGATCTGATGAATTTAGGAACACACGGATTTACAATGTGATGAGACTGGACTTTTTTTTCGTGCGATTCCATATAAAACATTAAAACTTAAAGGGGAGCAATGCAAAGGTGGATAGTTATCTAAAGAGAGATTAACGGTGTTACTATGTGGTAATATGGTTGGAGATATGTAGAAGCCTCTAGTGATAGGAAAATCAGTTTAACCAAGATTTTTCAAAATTACCCGTCATTTAGTGTGCTAATAAAAAAGCTTGGATGACTTGGATCGATAATGGAAAATTGGCTTATTCAGTTTAATAATCATTTGATAAGAGAAAATAGAAAAATAATTTTATCCTTGGATAATGCGTCTTGCCATCCAAAACTTATTTTATCAAATTTAAAACTTGGCTCCCACCAAATACAACATCTTTAACTCATCCTATGGACCAAGGTATAATTTATTGCTTTAAAATATATTACCGTCGTTTTCTCATGCAATCTTTGATTGCAAATATTGATCAAATGAATAGTATTTCGGAAATTTCAAAAAAAAATAACAGTTCTCGATGCAATACAGTGGTTAGATGGCGCTGTAAAATTATTGAAGCTAGAAATGATTAAAGCATGTTTCACTAAAGCTGGTTTTACCTATGATGATACAAATGGAACACATGAAATAGAAAAATGGACTAACACATCAAAGAAAACATAGGTGAAATGAACTAAACCGTCGTTGAAAATAATGTTGATGACTTTTTGACGATTGATACAAATTTGGTAACGGAGAGCCAAGAAATACATTCACAAAATGATTGTGAAAGTAATTCATCTATCGACGAAGAAGAGGCAAAGCATGAAAAAGTCACATTGATAAATACATACAAAGGAGCATTAATTGAAATAAAAAATCTACATCAGTTTGCTATTGATCAACAGGATGATAATCTCCTTCAAATGGTTTCATCGATCAAACAACACACAGGAGACAAAACAGCAGCAACCGTGACAAAACAAAAAACTCTTCATCATTTTTGGAAATTCTAAATATTTATATGTACGTCATATTTAATTTCCTTAGTAATTTAGTATGTAATATATAATAAAAAACCTATATTTTAGTTTAAATTTATTGAATTATAAAACCTATATTTTAGTTTAATTTTAATGAATTATATTATTGAAAACAATAATTTGAAAAATATATTTTGGTATTTATTTGAATTGAATAATCCGGAATTTTTCCGTTCTATTGAATAAAGTGGAAAACTGCTTAAAGCGGAATGTTTTGTTGGTCCCATGTGATTCCGCTTTAGACAGTTTTCACTGTATTATAATCCGTTTGAGGATCCCAGATGACGGAGCTATATTTTAAGATAGGCCTAAAAAGCGAGAGATAAAGAGCTTTCAAAGGGGAGACTAATTTGAATTCGGCAGATACCCGCTTGACAAAACCGAAGATTTTGAGAGCTTTGCAGCAGACCTGTTCAATATGCAAGTTAGGACAACGCTTAGGATCAAAGATAAAACCTAAATCGTTAACAGATTTGTCAAGTGGAACCAAAGAAGAACCATTTACAGTGTAATTAAATCTAATAGGAGAACTTAACTTGTAAAGGTCATTGAAGGACATTTTGACCATGAAAAGATTTGCTTACTTTTTATAAATATATTTATTAAAAAATGTGTATGCCATATTCTTACGACTGATTGAACGTTTTGTGTTGTCATGTGTTTTTAAATTTGTAAAAAGTGTAAAGTCAAATAAAACTGTTGAGTTTCTTACAAGTCACTTCAAGGGAAAATTAATTGATGTACAACCTGTAGTGAATTGTGGTCACGATAATACTGCAACTTAGCCGGTAGTCAATGCCAATGTACTTATTAAATACTTGTAATTATTACAATTATGAATAGTCAATGTTTAAAATCAATAAATTAAAACAAATTTTAATACAAATATTTAAGTTTATTAAATTATAATATTCATTTCTCTACCTATTCATTAGTAGATATAAAAATAAAAGTAAACAATTAGCTATTAATTTCAATAATAAAACCTAATAATTAAGGGGCTTCCACACTACCGCTTTTTAGAGTAAAATAGACCTATACGCGTTCCAACGTACTTACTTGAGTTTTACTCCGATAATAATTTTGAAAACATATTTCAATTTATTATGAAGTCTATTTTGAATCCTTCGAATCAGAATAATAATTAAAAAAATTTACAACTATTTATGTCCATTTAAATTTTTAAGAATACAAGATTTTTTTTCTAAATTTCAAATAAGGTTTTTTCTTTTTAAGAATAATAAATTAAAAATGTGGCTCGAAGGATTCAAAGTTGATCAAACAACAAAACAAAGTTTGTTTTCAAAATTATTATCGGTGTAAAACTCAAGTTGATATGTTGGAATTCGTTTAGGTCTATGATGTACAATATTTCGCCGTGAAATAAATTCGTTGCAAGGTAAACTGTGACATGTGCATGCGAGTGCGAGTGCGCAACGCTTATCTAGCTCGCCGTCAGTCGCGTACGAACTACCGGAAATCTAAATGTAGTATAACCCGAATATTACCGATAATGATCGTCGATCGAAGATAATTATTGCCGCCGTCGCTGACTATAATATTATGTGTGTACATATTATGGCGCATGCCCATTCATGCTCAAATATAATGATTACGTTATAATATTAGGCGATATTGTCAACCGTCACGTCGATTATTATCAGATCTTAATTCATTAGTGCACATATAATAGTAGCATATAGTTTTGTTCTTATATAGTGGCAACTGGCAGTTGTATTTAGTTAGACATTTTCTAATTTAAAAAAAAAAATGGGAAAATTTAAAAAAAAGTGTTTGTCAAAACAAAAAAAAATGAAAGGCAATGCAATTAATTTCAAAAAAAAAATTGAGGAGTTATCAAACGACGGCATAGTTGATTTGTAAGTTAATTGATAATGAATTATTTATTTTAAGTTCTGAGTGAAGCAAGTTATTATGCATATCATTGTATACGAAAAACGATTATGAACGGAGACGATTTGTCAGTCTATGATATTTATATCTAAAACCCTTTGATACCAAATCGTTATTTCGTGTGTGAATTTTTAATTTAGACGCTAGTAAAAATTTTTGAATTTTACGTTTTTAAACGTTTGATTTTTTTATAATTATTATAGGTAAAACTTATCGATTACCTTGTATTAAATTTTCATTTTTAGCTATATGACTACAAAACAATTTATTAATTTTGAACTACAAGTAACTTTTGTCAATATTTGAACTTCAAACGTTTATAAAAAAGAATTGTTAGTCACTATTTTTGATTTTTTTTAATTTTAAAGTTTTGTCTGCCAATTTTTTTTATAAACCTAAGAAAAATTTAAAAATTTCAACTGTCTATAAATAGCTAAAAAATTGTCAAAATCTTCATCGTCATTTTTGCGAGGTTTTTCAACATTTTT
The DNA here is from genome assembly GCF_001856785.1 of Myzus persicae. NCBI lineage: Eukaryota > Metazoa > Arthropoda > Insecta > Hemiptera > Aphididae > Myzus > Myzus persicae. The sequence goes on along the minus strand of NW_019101201.1, from coordinate 1,326 downwards.
TTTTCTATAAATATCTCTAAAATTTTATTTATTAGTTAAAAATTCTTGAAAATTTAATAGAATGCTCCTAATATATTGTTTCAAAGGCACATGAAAAATAGTAATAATCCGTAGTCACAAATTTTTTTTTAAGCATTTACAGTTCAAATTTTGACAAAATTACATATTAAAACCAAGAATAACGATTGTAGTTATTTTGTTGTAATTTAAAATTTTGACGGAACCTGGTATTTCTCTAGCAATGCATTTCAATCAACGTCGTCAATATCTACGAATACCGACATCCACGGAAAATGTAACTACTCGTTAACCGATGATGATATTTCACTAGCTACCCCTCTCGATACTGCTGGGTACCAAAATGTATGCACTTCAGATTCAACGGCGAAGAATAATACAGAAAAAATTGATATATGCGGTAGAAGAATTGTAAATATATTTAATTTATTCGAGGAAATTAAAAATATCGACAACCATGAACCATTTGACTGTAGTTTTAAAAATATGATTGTCATCGGTGAGAAACGAATTGGTTTCAAATCGATATTCACGTTAAAGTGCAGTATGTGTCAAATTAAAAAGACCGTGGGTACTGAAAACAATGTATTTATGCCCATTAATACATCAGCAGTCATTGGAGTCCTGAACATTGGATGTGGTTATAGTCAGCTTCAAGAGTTTATGAGTGCAATGGAAGTTCCAACTATTCATATAAAGACATACCAAGCTGAGCATGATCGTATATGTAAAGGGTACGAAGAAAGCGCCTTAGAAACGATGAAAGAAGCAGCAAAAGTTGAAGCTGAACTAGCCATTGCAGAAGGAGAAGTTGATGTTGATGGAACACCTTTAGTAGCAGTAGTAGCTGATGGAAGCTGGTGCAAGAGGTCGTATAGGACTATGTACAATTCACCTTCTGGTATGGTGAGTAATAATTTTTACTTTACTTAATAATATAACTATAGAATAAGTATAGAGATTAATCTTATGGTAAAATTAGAGCAGTATTCTATTTTTATTCATAGTTTATAACACCTTATACTAGTGTATAGTATCTACTGTATTATATTAGTATAAAGTAGAACAGATAATATACAATTTAGGTACATTATAATATTATATATATATATTATAAAACAAAAATGGTCTGACATAAGTACTATATATATTCAAATTTTTAATTTTTGTAGGCTGCACTTGTCGGATATAGAACAAGAAAGGTTTTATTTATGGGTGTCAAGAATAAATTCTGCGCAACATGTGCTAGAACAAAAATCGAGGATAAAGCTAAAAACCACCAATGTTTTAAAAACTGGAAGTCTTCTG
>NW_019101200.1:9264-13664 GCF_001856785.1 Myzus persicae | reverse complement strand
AATTGGTAGATTCTACGTAATAGTCAATATGGTTATTAATGTATATTGAAAGCAGAATAAAATGTAAGGGAAGGTACTGACGACTAAAATACTATAAAAGCTGTATAATATTGTGTTTTAAAATATTTTTTTATTTGCAAAAATTAAAAATTAAAAATAAATTATTGTTGTTAATGTCATATTAAAACATATTGTAGACAATTTGTTAAAAGTGTTTTAGCAGAAAAACTATTTTAAATTCCCGTCAACTGAAAGTGTTATAAAACATACTATATTTATCATATACAAACTTTAAAAAAAAATAGTTATAATCCTATTGAACTGTAATAATTGATATAAAATTAAATTTTAAACTGATGATTAATATAGTTAATGAATACAAAATACGCAGAAAATAATTAAATATATACCTAAAAATATTTAAATTAATTTGTTGTATCTACTCCCATGGTAATTTTCCTGCTGGAGAGTTAAAGAAGTCCTTAAACTGATCTCGATATTCAAACGCTTGCCTTTGTGCACTGCCTCCTTGTCTTGGAATTGACGATAAATTACCCAATGATATTGTATCGGCTACTTCGCTGGTATGAATTTCACTGCTGTCTTGTTTAATATAATTATGTAAAATGCACGTGGTCATTACTATTTTATCTGCATTTTCTGGTAACGATTTTAATCGTCTGCAATATATACGAAATTTTGCTGTCAATTGACCAAAGGCGTCTTCAACTACTTTTCTAGCTCTTGATAGTCGTTCATTAAATATTTTTTTTTTTACATCGTTGTACATTTGAGGTCCTGGATACGGTCTTAGTAAATAGTTCTTTAATGGAAAAGCTTCGTCACCTATAATGACATATGGTAACTTTTCATTCGTACCAGGTAATTCTCGATTATTTGGAATGTTAAGTTTATTTTTCTCAAGAGCTTTTCCAAAATTTGAATGTGACAAAATACCTCCATCACTGTTTTTTCCAAATGCACCAACATCGACAATGGTAAATTTATATTGAGCGTCAACTAATGCTAGAAGAACAATTGAAAAAGTTTTTTTATAATTAAAGTATAATGAGCCAGTGTTTGGAGGGGCTTCAATCACAACTTGCTTTCCGTCCAAAGCACCAATGCAATTGGGGAAATTCCAAATTTCCCAGAACTCATTTGATATTCGTTCCCAATCTTCTTTTTGAGGAGTTTTGATGCATTCTTCTTTTAGTTTTAAAATAATTGCATTACATACTTCGATGACAATTCCTTGCACAGTCGAATGGCCTAATCGAAAACTGAAGGCTATCGTCTGGTACGAATCTCCAGTTGCTAAGAACCTAAAAATAATTTGGAATATTATAATTTATATATTTCTTTTAGTATTTAATTTAATTTAACAAAAATTACTATAAAATTTCTTTTTTTAAATTAATTTATTATAAATTAATTTAAGTCCTAACCAATTTACATTTAAATTATATATTTTATATTTATAAAATATATGGTTATATACTCCATAAACTCAAAAGAAAAAAAAATAATACTGTACCTAAATAAGATAATTGAAAAAACTGAAGTTATTGAAAATGTTATCAAATACTATAAAATAGTAATATTTTTTTTAAATAGGTACTACAAGACAAACATAAGACTACATCTTAATTCAAATACGGTACAATATCATTAACACAATTATAAATGTACGCATAGACTCACAAAAAAAATAAATAATCTATTTAATATAATGTTCAACATACTGTTGTCTGGTCAAGTTGATTCAACTGATTTATTATCCTTACTGAATTTCAAGGTCCCTCCCCGTCAAACCGTTCTAGTGTTCCTTTTCATGTCCCTATATGTCCGAGCAATTATATGAAAAATGAGCCTATTAGGCGTTTAATGTTAATGGCAAATGAGGATCCCTCTATAGATCTTTAATTTTACTATTTGTTAATCTTTTTTCGTTTTTTAATATTTATCAGCTTTAGCGACCTGATTATAACCTTATTTATTATCATTTTTTGTAATCAAATTTTTTACTCTATTATTAATGTATTGTAATTATGTAATATGAATACATTCTCAAAAAGGTTTCATACCCGTTTATTATTATAAAATTAAATAAAATAAATAAAATAATAAAATCGCTTACCTCAAACATACAGCTAGTTTTTCTTTAGCCGGTATTGACTCTCTAAATTGCGTGTTTTGTTTGGAAATGTCATTTTTTATTTTTAGGTAAAGTGTATTGAACTGAAATCTGGACATTCGGAAGTACTTAAAAAATTTGTCTTCGTGATCCTCGAGTTGGCGACATAGAGTTGCAAATTCACTTTCAGTTTTTCTTTTTTTCAAAATATCATGGACCCAAATTTTTCTTTTTCGTTCAGACTTTTGTGGAACATTCTTCGTACTGCTTTCTTCTTCTTCGTCTAATAAAATTGCTACAGTCGCCAAATCTGACATTGAGAAATTACGAAACATTTTAAAATTTTTTAAACACTGAACTGCATAGTACGACTGCCTAGCTGTGACTATCTAGCTACAACCAATATTTAAGTACCGTACGGATACGCTAGTGGTTTGTGACGAATGACTAGATATTTTGACTGTGGATGACGGACGATGCCTGTTAAGTGTGGATTGTTGGACAGTTTGTCGTGCCGTTACGTGCTGTGACGTTCCGTGCCGTGCCGTAACAGTGTGAATCGGGCTTTACTTGTAATTCTTTTGAACATTCTTTGCATGTCGATTTATCAGACGGTCCATTGTAATCAAAATATTTATTTACTGACGATTTAGTTCGACCCATAATTAGCAAATAACATCGAGATCAAACGTTAAAAAATTTTAAAACAAACCCACAATTCAACAATTAATCGATTAGAAAACAGAAAAATATTGTATAACAATAAATATGTCCGGTACCTAGTCAGATCGGTTTTGACAATTTAGTTGGTTAATACTTTGTGTTGTTTCATAGAAAAACTTATAAATAGGTAAACCCAAATCGTTATAATAAATTGGAAGTTAGTAACGGTTTATTTTAAAACAAATCTAATGATATCTATTGGCGATTGAAAGCTTATCAATTTACAGACCGGCGGGGAATGGATCTGTAACGGGGAACTAGTAAAATATCATATTATAAACATAGACTTAAGATTCTATGATTATAAATGATACACAGTGTCCCCGTAACATCTTATCACTTCAATCGTCAATCGTCTTCCGTAGAAGCAGTGAAATCATTAATCATACCTACTGTGTTATATAGATATATATAGTTTATTATTTTATCTATTTATAGTTTATACTTTATACTTTATAGTTTATAGTTTATACACAAAATAGTAATACCAATAAATTATGATAAATAAAATTATTACCCTAAGTTAGAGGGTATCCACACTGGTAGGCCTCCCTCCTCACGCTATTTCATGTTATGTACGTTATATTAGCTATCAATTTTACTTATTGTATTGTATGTAAATATTACAGATTGTAAATACTCTATTTTTATGATTTTATCTGATAAAAAAAAAAAAAATTGAAAAAAAAAATTATATTTTTAAACCTAAAAGAACCTATATTTTATAAAAATTCCGGTTCGGTTCCGGTACTTTGTATATTAAAATAAAGGTTCCGGTTCCGGTTCTTAATATTTTAAAGGTTCCGGTTCCAGAACCGGTTCTTTTAGGTTCGGTTCCAGTCCCTGGTTTGAACACTATCAGAGTTTTCCATTATTGATGTTGATGGATTATTAGAAACTAAAAAATAAGAAGTAATAATTGAAGGGCGACATTCCAAAACGCACTATTGCCAAAATTCCAACTTTTCAGGAAAGAAGAAAAACTGTTTTTGGTATAAATTTTATGTATGAGTTTATATTGATGATTTTTATCAATATTTTATAAAAAAAGAAATAGCTTTGAAGAGTCAAAATTCATCTTTTTTAAGTTTTAAGTTAATTAATCAAGGTTTTAAATTTACCTCTTGTGTCAAAACGAACTATTGCCACTACATAGTACGTTTTGGACCGAGTCGGGCAATAGTTCGTTTTGTAATATTTGGAATCATTATTAATTCAAAACGCACTATTCTACATTTAATAAATATTATGAAAATATTATTGTTTGAAAAATACAAGTATATTGTCTGATATTAATATTAACCAGATACAAAAAAAATATGAACAAACAAATTTTATTATTACAATTTTTTATTAGTAATATATTATAACAATATCAATGAGTTCAAATGTATAAGTAATAGGTAAGTTAAAGTAATAAAAAAAACAATGTAATACTTTATAACAATTTTTAGAAATAATCATTTTTTTATAATTAAATGACTCAAACAAATTAAAATCTTAAACCATAAAAACAAAATAAAACAATAAAACCAACTTT